>NC_048223.1:70947823-70958039 GCF_002007445.2 Ailuropoda melanoleuca | reverse complement strand
GGGCATTAGAATAGAATGAGTATTCTTTGGTTCTGGGGTGTAGTGTTCTATATATATCTATGAGGTCCAAAACGNAGTGTTCTATATATATCTATGAGGTCCAACTCGTCGAGTATGGCATTCAAAGCCTTTGATTCTTTGCTTAGTTTTTGCCAGGGTGTTCTGTCTATTTCTGATAGTGGGGTGTTGAGGTCCCCTACTATTACTGTGTTCTTATCTATATGTCTCTTTATTTTGGTTAAGAGTTGGCTTGTGTATCTTGCTGCTCCCCTGTTGGGGGCATATATATTAATAATTGTCATATCCACTTGTTGAATACTTCCTTTAAGAATAATATAGTGCCCTTCTGTGTCTCTCTCTATAGTCTCTAGTTTAAAATCCAATCTATCTGATATTAGAATTGCTACTCCAGCTTTCTTTTGAGGTCCATTTGCGTGGAAGATGGTACTCCATCCCCTTACTCTAAGTCTGAATGCATCTTTGGGTTCAAAATGAGTCTCTTGTAGACAGCAAATGGATGGGTCATGTCTTTTTATCCAATCTGCAACCCTGTGGCGTTTTATGGGAGAGTTTAAGCCATTTAGATTGATAGAGATTATTGACAGATATGATTTTAATGATGCCATTTCTCTTTAAAGTGTTTGAATCGGTTGTGACTTTCTGCTCTGTATCACTCTTGGGGCCTTTTTACCTTTATAGAACCCCCCTTGATATCTTCTGTAGGGCTGGTTTCATGGTTATGAAATTGGTTAATGATTGGCGATTTTGGAACGTCTTTATTTCTCCATCAATTCTGAATGACAGCTTTGCTGGATAAAGGATCCTTGGCTGCATGTTTTTCTCTGAAAGAGCTTTAAAAATGCCCCCCCAAGCCTTTCTCTCATTCCAGGTCTCTGTAGACAGGTCTGACGTAATCCTGATACCTTTGCCTTGGTACGTGAGAAATTTCTTTGCCCTGGCCGCTTTCAATACTGTATCCTTGGATCTAATATTTGCGAATTGCACTATGACATGCCGTGGCGTAGGTTTGTCCTGGTTGAGCTTGGATGGGGTCCTCTCTGCCTCTTGGACACGAATGCTTGTTTCCCTTGCTAGATTAGGGAAGTTTTCAGCTACAATTTGTTCAAATATCTCTTCTAGACCTCTGTTTTTCTCCACCCCTTCAGGGATGCCGATGATTCTGACATTGGATCGTTTCATAGAGTCAGTAATCTCCCGTAATCTACATTCGTGGGCGTGGATTTTTTTAAGACCAGCTTCTATTTTCGTTTTTTCTTCTACTAACCCATCCTCCAATTCGCTAATGCGTTCCTCTGCCTCGGTGACCTGGCCGTCAGAGCTTCTAGTTTTGACTGCATTTGGCTCGATAGAATTTTTAATTTCTGTCAGATTCGCTCTCATTTCTGCCCTTAGGGATTCTATATTCTCAGCAACGCTTTCTCTGATGCTTTTTTCAAGTTTACTCATCATCTTGACCATTGTTGCTCTGAATTCCATTTCTGATAATTGGGATACATCCATATGTATTAATTCTGTGGCCGAGGCCAATTCTGTGGCAGAGGCCACAGACTCATTATCTTTTCTTTGCTGGGGGGGACTTCTCCTTCTCGTCATTCTGATGAGGAGAGTTTGTGGGGTTGTCCAGAGCCCAAATTATTGACTGGGACCCAGGCCGTGCACCCTTGTTTTATGGAGATCTTAGGGATGTGGGCTTCTTCTTTGAAGATTTTATTTATTTATTTGAGAGTGAGAGACAGACAGTCAGCAAGAAAGGGAACCCAAGCAGGGGAGTGGGAGAGGAAGAAGCAGGCTCCCAGCGGAGAAGCCCGATGAGGGACTCCTNAGCGGAGTAGCCCGATGAGGGACTCCTTTCCGGAACGCTGTGATCATGCCCTAATCTGAAGATAGGCACTTAATGACGGCATCACTCAGTTGCCCTGGGTTGTGGGCTTCTTGATTTTTCAGCCTGCCTTCTGGGGGAGGGGCCTGCTGCACCGATACGCAGGAAACCCTGTTTGGGTTTCCGTGTCCCCTGCGAGGGGGGATGGGGATGGGCACCCTGTGAGCCAGTATTTCCTGGCTTTTGTTCTCTGGTGGCTTTCCCTTGCGGTCTGCTTTGCCTCTTCTGAGAGCCAGAGCAGTAGCGGCCGAAATTCAGTCTCTGTCACAGAACGGAGGGATTGCGGCCCATTCTGGCCACTTTAACTCTGTTTCTGTTGGTGCTGCTCAACCCTGCAGCATCCCGGGGCTGTGCGCCCCACACCGGGAGTCCCAGCCCTCACTTCCAGGGCGGGCGCGTCTCTTTCCTTTGTGTTTCTAACCCCGCCAGCTGCCAGCCGCCCAGCACGCGCGCTCCCGAGCTCCCGAGCTCCCTGCTTCAGTGTGGTTCGCCTGTGCTCTGGAGCGCCAGTTTTCAGTCTGGTCGCGCTTGCACTCCTGAGCTCTCGGTTTCACTCTATCTCGAGTGTGCGGTCGGGAGCTCCTGTTTTCAGTTTGGACACAGGCATTCCCACGCTCACTGTGTCAGTACGCTCTCTTGCGGGTGCTGGTCTGAGAGTCCAGCCCGCTCCCCAGCACAAGGGTCTATTGCTTCCTGGCGCCTGAGTGCAGAGGCTCCCTCCCCCTTCCCTTTATCTTCCTATATCTGTGCTCGGATTCACAGCTCCCCGATTCGTACCTCAATACTCAGCACTGGAGATGTTCATTTGTAGAGATCCAGATGTATCTTCCTGCATCTCAGGCTGATTCCGTGGGTGTTCAGAATGGTCTGGTAGATATCCAGCTCGACTCGGACCAGCTGAGAAAGGGTCGCCTACTCCTCCTCCATCTTTTCTCCTCCTTGCAGGAAGTGGTTGCCTTTCTGTTCATAGAGTTTCTGCTACTCTTTTCTTCATTCTCCAGTTGTATTCATAGATTCGGAATGGTTTGGTAGCTCTCGCTGAATTCCTGGGACCAGACGAACTTTAGGTCTCCTGCTCCTCCGCCATCTTGGAACCATAATTTTCTTTCCTAAGGATAAACCAAAATTTACCACTTACAAAACTGTTACATTTCTTTGTTGTAAATAACACTTCACTTATACATACGTTTCTAGACAGATTCCTTAATTGTATCATTTAGGAATTGCATTTGGCTGCAAGTAACAATCAACTTTAAAAAGAAAGTTTTTTCCCCTGCTTATCCAAAAGTTTAGGGGTGATGATTACTGGCATAAGCCCATCTGTCTAATGATGTTTTCAAGAGTCTGAGGTGTTTTTGTATACTTGCTATTTTAGCTTTGATATTACTGACTTTCAGGTAGCTTGTCTATATAGTGAGTGGGATAGGGAGGAGGACAATGGGAAAATGTGAAAGGAACATATCCTAGTGAATCTTGGTTATGAATGGAGGAAACATTTTTCCTCTGGGGAATTGTGCCTAGTCTCATTGGTACATGGCCAAGCTGAACAACAGGGAAGACAGAAAAAGTATTTTGTTTACTAGGTATTTTAGTTTTCTTAAATTAGTTCCCCCTGAAAACAGACTGTGATACAGAAAATTGCATGCAGAAAGTTTATTGGGCTATGATCCTGGGAGATACACCTGTAAGGAAGGGAGGAAGGGAGGACTGGAAATAGAAAGAAACTAGCTTACAATGTGATTGCAACTGAAACCTCACCTGATTTATTAGAGGTTCTGGAATTCAGATGGCCTTTGAGAATTGTCACAAATTGAGGCAAGGAGGCTAAGCCTTCACAGTAGTAGTTCAG
Organism: Ailuropoda melanoleuca; assembly: GCF_002007445.2. Classification (NCBI taxonomy): domain Eukaryota; kingdom Metazoa; phylum Chordata; class Mammalia; order Carnivora; family Ursidae; genus Ailuropoda; species Ailuropoda melanoleuca. Next base: position 70,954,290 of record NC_048223.1, on the reverse strand, counting down.
ACTGTGATTGATTATGACTGCCCACTGGAAGGGGCATTGCCTTGGGGAAGGTAGTTTCCTACAGCCAAGGGCAGTCTCTAGTGAGGGACTAAGCCATGTGTGGTCAGTAGCAGATTATTGAGTGCATTGATTCTGAAGAAAGGATCTTGTTAGAGCTCCACAATATGCCCTAGAGTGGTAAGAAAGGCACAAAAAAAGAGGAGTTGAGACAATGCATTGAGTAAACCAACTTTTCCACACTGACAATGTGTTTACTGCTTTTAATTTAACTATGTTTCACAAAAATTTTACACTGAACACATTATTTTAAAATCATTAAATTTTTGAATATTTAAAGTAAACATATGTGTGTGTGCATGTGCACATGTATGTAAAGAGTTCATCTATAGTATGATAGATATTGTAGAAAATAAGTCTTTATTTAAATTACTCAGGAGTTTTACATAATTACAGTGATAAATTAAAAGTGACACATGTGAAGTAGAAAATTTGACTTGGCAAATTTACTAGGGTCATTTTTACTTTCACATACATACTTATTTAACCATAAAGTGACACACAGTATTAGAATGTTTCTGGTTCCAGATTATATCTTATTAAACTAGTTATGAACTCCTAAAACAGAGTGTGTACACAGTGACTTATAAATAGATGCTTCAAACTTTTTTTTTTTCCTGGAGATTTTGAAAGAGTGGAGAGTTAGAAGGAGTTGAATCTATATTATTGGGTAACACTCTAAGAGATATATATGATGTGTTACCACTAAAGTGATGCATTTGAGGACATAACCGTAGCTTGACAATGAGACTCTGTGGTTAGTTATCTGCATGGCAAATGCTGTAAGTAAAATGTAAAAGGAAGCAGAAAGAGTTCAGTCTGGATCCCAAAATCCATACTGCCATTTCCTTTTTTTTTAAATCATGCTGCTTCATATTTTCATAGAGCAACCTCCATTTCACCTATATCTATTAAGAAAGTAAAGATAAACTGGAGTTATTTTACTGGACCTACTTAAAAAAATAGTGAACACTACATCACAAACTAATGATGTACTGCTGTAAGTTGGCTAACTGAACATAATAAAGAAAAATAGTGACAGTCACTAGGATGCAAGTCTTAAAAAAATAAAATTATTTTTCAACACTAGCTTAAACACTCACTGTAACTTATAATATTTAACTGGATAAACAATTATAATTGCTTGTTCTATGGTTTAACTAATCCACCATAGCATTTGAGTCTTGGCCCTCAGGACTTCACAGCTCCCAAATGAGTGACTTCTGGTACACTTATGACAAAATATTCTACTATTCAATTTACTAAACATAGCTGTAAAACTCGCCCCTGGCTTACAGATTCTATTAGCAAAACAACAGGAAATGAATTATTCACCAAAAAAGAAAGCAGATAAATGTGATATCTTTAAAGTACAAAGAGAAAACATCCCATATTGTTCATATATTATGTCTCACTTACCATAGAGACAGGGGAGTGGAAAAGGGCAGAATGAGAGGAAAAGTGTGAGGGAAACTTAGAATCTGGAAGATGGAAGAATTGGTGAGAGGGGAACAAAATCATGAAAAGATTAAGGAGTGAGGAGGAAAAAAATGATAGTTCAGAGCCCAGAAACCAATAAAGATAGCTGCACTGTGGTGCCTGGAGGTTCCAGAAAGGGCCAGCGGTGATGGTGGCAGTACATTGATAATGTGGAGAGTGAAGTGTTTAGCTTAAGAAAAGAGAAGACAATTGGATGAGCATTGAAAAAGGAGAACGAGGTGTGGAAGATGAATGGAGGAAGAGAGGAGGGACTGGCATTAGTCTGCTTATGGGAAAAGAAAGCAATAGATTTCGAAGTCCATTGTTGGAGGAAGAAGGGAAAAATCTATCCAAATTAAAAAAAAAACAGGTTGAATAGAATGTGCTGGGAGAGAGGAGATAAAGAATTGAATTTGAGTTGATAGTGACCCTTAAAGATGTCTGAAAAGCAAGTTTAAAAACCATGTGCGGGAAAGATTTCTAGTTCTTAATACTATAATTCAGCATTTAGGGAGAAATTACGAACAAAGGTTACAAGAGGGATTTTGCTGAGCTAAAAACCTCTGCAGAGGAAGCCTACAGTGGCATTACTTAGATTTCAGCTTTTTCTTGGAAATGTAAGAAGTGGCACAGGTGACAGTCTTGTCTTGCTCCTCCACCAGTGGAGGTGATAATGAGCAGTAAGCGTCCAAAGGGTAGGCTGCTGGAAGGAAGAGAAACTCTGCGTCTGGACAAACAGCATAATTAGCCCTCAAGTAATTCAGTGATGGCTGTGGCTTTATGCAGGGAGGACAGCTGCCCATTAGTGTTAATTAATCAACAGGCGAGAGATACAAGGTGTGGGTGTGTTTTCCAAAGCTGCGCAGCCTGCGGCAGGAGGAATCCACAGTAGTCAGAGGCTGAAGGTGAAGTAGGACTCTAACTGCAGCAGTGAAAAATGGACTGGACTTTTATTTGGCATTCTCTGTTTCTTGTTGCTAAGCATCCAGGGCACTTTGTATTCTTTTAGTCCAGGAGGGAGGTACTCATAAAGGTTACCATCTCATCGGTGAGAAAGCCCACCCTCTGCCCCCAAGAGCCGGGAAAGAAAGTAACCTATCTCCTGACTTCTGGAATAAAACACACACTGAGTAAGGCCAGAGCACTGTGGGATTTCTTTCTTCAGACGCTGAGCCTGACAACATTTTGAAAGGCTCCAGGTGCAGTGCAAGCAAGCCAGCTTCCTGAAGCAGGGTCAAGAACTGGACGAGATGATGCGAAGTGCCCTCCACCTCCTGCAGCTACGATTCAAGAATTTGAAGCGGTGCTGGTGAGGATCCAGCCCTGGCTCGTGCAGCCGTGTGAGCCATGTAGCTGATGTGCATGGGTCTACCTTCAGTGCAGCGCTGCTTTCTCGAATTTGATTCAAGTTTCGCGTTACTGGAGATGAGAATCGAAACCAACGAAATACATAAGCACTGTTGTCGTAAAGATAGAAATGTAACCACATAAAATTTAACTTTAAGATTTTTTGGAGTAATATTTGTTTTCATTAGAACATTCACTATTTATTAAATATCACTTTTTATTTTATTCAGAAATTTCTGATTTTTATTATCCAGACGTCTTCTGATATTGGGATTTATGAAAACTATTATGTTTCCTCTTACCATGTATCTTTGAATAACATAATTACATTCATAATTTAAAAACAATTCATTTGACACATAGAAACTATCATTCTTTAAGATTCTTTAAAATAGTTCACCTAGACTTTTTAAGGCTTCATTGCACTATTTCTTTACTCTGATGCCCGTCAGCAATTAGTGTTTTACTTATTTAGTATCTTGTTTTGTGTTTTTACGTCTAAATCTTTGATTTCTTGAAGCTTGGGAACTATTTTTTTTACCATCTTCTGTTCTTCCTTGAGTGTCTAAAATAGGTCTGATACATACATAATAAATATTTGTGGAAGGTTATTTTGTCTTTAGTCCTCTGTACATACATTCATAATAACCTTCATAGAGAAAACAGTGTGAAAATATTTTAATTGCAGTGTTGGCTTAAATACATTCAGTTTGACACAGACTTTATGAGCACCATTGCTTGCAAAGTTGAGAACTATAAAGAGGGATGAGATGGTTTCTGTTGTCAGGATTTCACAATTCACCCTTGTGCCAATAGAATTAATATATCAGTTTGCTGTAATTAAGGAAATTTGGTAAAACAAGGTCTCTCACTCTTTCATTTCCTTCCTCCCTTCTAGAGCTATTTGGAACCATTAGTAATATCAAGAAATACTGCTAGGATTGAATGGCAAGTGTTTTATCATTATCATGTCCTCTAATGACAGCCAGTACTCACATTATGGACTCAGCATTTCAGTGTGCTATAGAGGTAGCGGGAGTAGCTAAGATCAAACATAAAATGACTCATTCGCTTGCCAAACTTAGAGGTACCTAAATCTTTGATTTTCTTTTCCTCCTATATCACATTGTTTAGCTACACTTCACTATTTATTATGTAATTTATTTTTTAAAGATTTTACTTATTTATTTATTTGAGAGAGAGAGGGAAATCATGAGTGGTGGGGAGGGGTAAGGGGAGGGAGAGAGAGGGAAGCAGACTCCTCCCTGAGCAGGGAGCCCGACCGAGGCTCAATCCCAGCACCCTGAGATCATGACCTAAGCCAAAGGCAGATGTTTATTAACTGAGCCACCCAGGCACCCCGTTATTATGTAATTTAAATCCAAAACCCATCTACAGAGCCCTCACAGGATTTGGGGAGCCCAAGGATAAGGGGATATGGAAACCATAGTGTTTAATAGTAGTATACTGATTTGCATATTTTGTTGGGGCCTTCATACACACATATGCAGTTATGCTTTCCCCACTCCCTCTCCTCCAAACACATGTACACACACACTGCCTTACACATACTGTGTTTTTTCAATTTGTCTCACTCACTATGGGTCATTTATACTGAAAGATAAGAGTCTTTCTACAATATTGTAATTCTAGTAATTTAAGCTTATTTGCCTATTTCCTTCAAAGTTAGAATTAAACTTTTGTCATAAACAGATACCTACAAGGAAAAAAATAGTTGCATAAGTTATTGTTCTGATATCTTCCAAAATAAAAGCTGTCAGAGGATTGATTGCCAGCTGTCACTCTACTAAGAGACTCATTCTTTCATGAAAGTAAGGAATGTATCTAGGTGTGGATGTCTTGATTAGTTAGGGAATCAGGTGGTCATGGCCGCCTCATCCGTATCTGCAAAGTTTATACAATATGATTCAATTAATTTTGCAGTGTATGACAACTTCAGTTTCCATGATGACATTTGAATAGAGTGATATGTACAAAAAATGGTGGTTCGGAATTAAAGTAACTAAAACTTTATATTGGCTTTAGCACATTCTGTCTTTAAGAAAATCAGTTCTCTTTCTGCCACTTGAGATGTCAGGTCACTGGTCATAAAATCACTTTGAAATTTGATGTCAATTTCAATGATAGTGAAAGCCAATTATGGTACTTTTTGACATCTGCCCTTTACACACTGACCCTATTAATAAGGACTTATTGGACCTGGATGCTTCATATTTATGCTTGACCCTCAGCAGACAACAAAGTATATCACCAGTTCAGGAAACAACACTTGATCTTGTCTTTAATTTATAGTTTAGATTTGCGTTGTCTCTTTGGTAGTTAAATCGATTTTATTTGATGCTGTTTATTATATTACATTTACTTGTCAGGTGGCACATACTTTTATCCTTTGGGTAATGATTCTGAGGTGAATAATAGCTTAATTCAGAGAGGGACCTTGAGGGAACTGTCTAGCTGGTTTTACCATTATAATTTACATTGTATATCCATATAGTGTATGTGTATTCGTATATAGTTATATATTGTTCCAAAATAAAAGATGAGAAATGTGTTTGGTAAAACGGGACCCTCAGAGCAGTATACATTGCAGACCTCAATTTAGGCTCTGGAACATACTTCAGATAATTTATTAGAAGTAGCACTCCAACAGCCAAAACTGTTTAAGTCCTGTGTGTGTGCATGTGCTTCTGTGTGTGTGTGTGTTTTCATCTCATTCATTTCCTTTGTGATGACACATACTGACACAACATATTAGTGCTTGTTTTTTAGAATAACATTGGCATATGTCCACTTAGACAAGTGATTATTTTCATTTTTAATGACTCATTGCAGGGAACAAGAAGTTTGAATGCAAATTTGCATAGAATTGGAGGACGTGGATAAAATAAGAAAAAAAAACTTAACACTATTTTATAATCCCTTGATCACTAGAAGCATCACCTTGAATCTGCAGCAAACAGACTAACACACACACACACACACACACACACACACACACACACACACACACAATGCATAGAATACCTTTAGCATTCCAAACAAAGGAATTTTTATTTGTAGTTAAGGTCATTTTAGGGTGATCTGAATTTGTCATTTGCAATGAGCTTTTATTCATTTAATATTTGCCATTATATTAAATAAACATGAGATAAAACCAGTGCCTGGTTCTCCCATTTGAATTATCATCCATATTTGTGAATCATTTCAATATACCAGCATCTGAAACAATAAACACTATTTTCTATCTAGTAGCACTTAAGTCATTATATATGTGTATTTTCTGGAAAATCTACTTTTAAATGGTTTTGGATTCTGAGATTTTGCAATAAGTGTCATGATTGATATGACCCTTTTGATTGATATTAAAAGTTCCAATATAGGGGCGCCTGGGTGGCACAGCGGTTAAGCGTCTTTCGGCTCAGGGCGTGATCCTGGCATTCTGGGATCGAGCCCCACATCAGGCTCCTCCGCTATGAGCCTGCTTCTTCCTCTCCCACTCCCCCTGCTTGTGTTCCCTCTCTCGCTGGCTGTCTCTATCTCTGTCAAATAAATAAATAAAATCC
>NC_048223.1:70922371-70947617 GCF_002007445.2 Ailuropoda melanoleuca | reverse complement strand
TTATATTATATATATATAATATATAATTTTTTTTTGGTGGGCAGCAAAGCAAGGTTTATTGAAAGATAATGGTGTGATAGTCCAAAGCTCCTGAGGAGGGAGGGGACCCGAGAGGGTTGCCCTATAAATTTTTAAAAGCGTGAAGAAGGAAAGTTGAAGTTATCTTGAGTCTTACTTCTCAGAGGTAACCACAATTACCATTTTGGTGAACAACATTTTATATATCACACTTTCATACACACACCCACACACACGGACTCATCATCTTTAATAAATGAGTTCATTTTAGGCATTCTGTTTTCCTTGTCAATGGCATGTTTCCAATTCAATACATATAGAATTATTTCATCAATCATCCTTTTTGTTTTTAATTAGATAAATATGTAGTGAAAAAAATTCAGGCACTATAGAAACATGAAGTTAAAATAGAGTGATTCACTTTATGGCTATAGCAATCCCACTTCTTTTCCCATATATAATTCATGTTAATAGTTGGGGTTTATCACTGTAGACTTTATATTTTGCATTTATGCATAATTATAATACATAGTTTTATTTAAATAGGAATACTTTTTACATATATTCTATAATATTTTTTACTTAAATTATATATTTGAGATATTTTATGTTAGCAGAAAGTGTTCTTTTCCTTTTTTTTTTTTTACAGAATCATAGTATTACATGATTTAATTTATGTTCCTTTGATAAATATTTAGATTCCTTTTCACTTTTCAAGTAAAGTTGCAATGAACCTTCCTGCGGCTGTATGTTTGTTCACATATGCAAGTATTTCTGAAGGACAGATTACATTAAATTGAGTGTCTGCACTTTTGCAAATTTTAAATTTTCATAGATGAGGCTGTATGGCTATCTGGAAAGTTGGCCATTTACCCTCTAATTACTTCCCTATACCTTCAGCAATACAGCAAAATATAAAATTTTTTTAATTAGTGCTAATATGACAAGGAAAAATGTCACTTTCTTGTTTTCGTTGTATTTCCTGCTTAATAGATCAAAAGGTACATTGGAAATCTTTTGATGTATTTATTGTATTTCATATGTTAAGTGTCTGTTTAAATATTTTGTCCATTTCTTAATGCCCTTTTCCTTCTTGATGTTTAAGAATTATTTATGCTTTCAGGATACTAATCTTGTTTGGGTTATACTATACCAAGTACTTTTGTTCATCTTTTGCGTTTTAACTTTGTAAGTTTTCATTATTTTGAAATTTCAAAAATTTTTATGCAGTCGTATATGCCAGTCTTTTTATGTACATTGAATTCCCCCACCCTCTCTCCAAGTAGTAGCCAATTGGGCCATCACCATTATTTTTTCCCATCACTTCGAAAGGCATTAACTTTCCAAGGGTTTTAATTACTCACTTACTATACTTCCCATTATTCTTTTTTGTAAATAATCTTTGCTAGTCTTTCACATATTCTTCCAGATGTACATTAAAATTAAGCTAAGTTCCATTTAGAACTATTAAATTAATAGACAAATATAGGAAATGAGTTGACATTTTATTTTTACAATATTGAGCATTCTCATTCAGGAATATATTTCTCCCCATTTATCCAGTTGTTCTTTTATTTCATTAAGTAAAATTTAATACATATACACATATGCATTCCACGATATGCACATAAGCATGTATATGATATGGTTGTACTATTTCTTTTCTCTTTTTTAAATTTAAATTCAATTAAGTAACATATAAATGTATTTGTTTCAGGGGAACAGGTCTGTGATTCATTAGTCTTATATAATACCCAGTGCCCATTACAGCACATACCCTCCCCAATGTCCATCACCCAGTTATCCCATCCCTCCACCCTCTCCCCTCCAACAATCCTCAGTTTGTTACCTATGATTAAGAGTTTCTTATGGTTTGTCTCCCTCTCTGTTTTTGTCTTGTTTCATTTTTTCCCTCCCTTCCCTTATGGTCCTCTGCCTTGTTTCTTAAATTCCACATATCAGTGAGATCATATGGTAATTGTCCTTCTCTGATTGACTTATTTTGCTTAGCATACTACCCTCTAGTTTCATCCATGTCATTGCAAATGGCAAGATTTCGTTTTTGATGGTGCATAATATTCCATTGTTTATATATATTTACCACATCTTTATCTATTCATCTGTTGATGGACATCTGGGCCCTTTCTATAGTTTGGCTATTGTGGACATTGCTGGTATAAACATTGGGGTGCAGGTGCCCCTTTGGATCACTGCATTTGTATCTTTGGGGAACCCAGTAGTGTAATTGCTGGGTTGTAGGGTAGTTCTATTTTCAACTTTTTGAGGAATCTTCATACTGTTTTCCAGAGCGGCTGTACCAGCTTGCATTCCCACCAACAGTGTAGGAGGGTTCCCCCTTCTCCACATTCTCACCAACTTCTGTCATTTCCTTATTTATTAATTTTAGCCATTCTGACTGGTGTGAGGTGGTATCTCATTGTGGTTTTGATTTGTATTTCCCTGATGCCAAGTGATGTTGAACGCTTTTTCATGTGTATGTTGGCTATTTGGATGTCTTCTTTGGAGAAATCTGTTCATGTCTTCTGCCCATTTCTTGACTGGATTAATTTGTTCTTTGAGTGTTGAGTTTCATAAGTTCTTATAGATTTTGAGTACTAGCCCTTTATCTGATATGTCATTTGCAAATATCTTTTCCCATCTTGTTGGTTGTCTTTTGGTTTTGTCAGCTGTTTCCTTTGCTGTGCAAAACCTTTTTATCTTGATGATGTCCCAATAGTTCATTTTTGCCCTTGCTTCCCTTGCCTTTGGCAATGTGTCTAGCCAGAAGTTCCTGTGGCCGAGGTCAAAGAGGTTGCTGCCTATGTTCTTCTCAAGGATTTTGTTGGATTCCTGTCTCACATTTAGGTCTTTCATCCATTTTGAGTCTATTTTGGTGTATGGTGTAAGGAAATAGTCCAGTTTCATTCTTCTGCATGTGGCTGTCCAATGTTCCCAACACCATTTGTTGAAGAAACTGTCTTTTTTCCATTGGATATTCTTTCCTGTTGTCGAAGATTAGTTGACCATAGAGTTGAGAGTCCATTTCTGAGTTCTCTATTCTGTTCCATTGATCTATGTGTCTGTTTTTGTGCCCGCTACCATACTATCTTGATTATTACAGCTTTGTAATAGAGCTTGAAGTCCAGAATTGTGATGTCCCAGTTTTGGTTTTCTTCTTCAACATTCCTTTGGCTATTTGGGGTCTTTTCTGGTCCCATACAAATTTCAGAATTATTTGTTCCAGTTCTGTGAAAAAAGTTGAGACTCCACCCCAAAATTGCTAGAACTCATACAGGAATTCAGTAAAATGGCAGGATATAAAATCGATGCACAGAAATCAGTTGCATTTCTATACATTGCTGATGAGATAAAAGAAAGAGAAATTAAGGAGTCGATTCCATTTACAATTGCACCCCAAACCATAATACCTAAGAATAAACCTAACCAAAGAGGCAAAGGATCTGTACTCAAAAAACTAAAGAATACTCATGAAAGAAATTGAGGAAGACACAAAGAAATGGAAAAATGTTCCATGCTCATGGATTGGAAGAACAAATATTGTTGCAATATCTATGCTACCCAAAGCAGTCTACACATTCAATGGTTGTACTATTTCTTAATAGTATATATACCATGAAATTTATAACTTTAATTGCTACTATGACAGACATTGGGCTATTAAAATTTTATTTTATGCTCACTGATGTATAGAAAAGCAATATATATTATTCATCCTGCGTTAAATCATGTTACTAAATACTCAGTAGTGGTAACAGCTTTTCAGAAAATTATCTTGCATTCTTTAGGTAGGCAATTTTGTCACCCTCTGTATAATATTTGCAGCTATCAGTTATTTCTTAGGTTCATTTACATTGACTAAAACCTTGAATAAAATGTTGATTAATTTCACTAACAGTGGAAATGCTTATCTTAATCTTGACTTTTGGGCAGGATATTTGCTGTAAATTTCTGGAATTTGTTTCAGGTTAAGAATGATTCCTTATAGGGGCACCTGGGTGGCACAGCGGTTAAGCGTCTGCCTTCGGCTCAGGGCGTGATCCCGGCGTTATGGGATTGAGCCCCATATCAGGCTCCTCTGCTATGAGCCTGCTTCTTCCTCTCCCACTCCCCCTGCTTGTGTTCCCTCTCTCGTTGGCTGTCTCTATCTCTGTCGAATAAATAAATAAAATCTTTAAAAAAAAAAGAATGATTCCTTATAGTCATAGCTCACTAAGATTTTTTTGTTTCTTTATTTAGTTTTATTTTGCCTTAATAAGAATAGGCATAAAACTGTCAGCAAATGCTATGTTGAAATCTGTTGAAATATAGCAAAACAAGTAATTTTATAGTTAGATTTCCCAATCATGAACCACTGTTTATTCCTAGGGTAAACCACATTGTCTTGCTATATAGTTATTCTTTTATTACATAATTAGATTTAAGTTGCTAATATTTTATTTAGAAATTGCCTGTTAGCTCTGCCCCTTGATTCCTGTCTAATTTTATTATCAGGTTACATAATCACTAAAAGGTAATTATTGAAATGGGAGGAGGTCTACAAATCAAATAATTAATCTGTTCCTTATCTTGCAGATGAATAACCAAAGACAGACAGATAAATTGTTAACACTAGTTAAAGTAATTCAGAGACAGGATTGTGTGATGTGAGATTCATAAAGCTTGGGAGGTAGGTTGAGATGCAAAGTCCAAGAGAATATGAAGTTCCTTGGTAATAATTTGTTTTCTTGAAACACATTGACTACATTTTCTTCTATGAGATCCACTACCTCTAACTTCCTATTGTACTTAGAAACAGAGTTATTCTCTTTTTCATGTGTTCCCACAAATAGATTCTATTTCCTGAGATTTGCTTCTACTTTCTTTGATTTCCCTTGCTGTTCCCTTGGATTCTTCCCAGAGGTGAATAATCAATATTTGTTACTTGGTTAAAATTGTCCCCCTGCATCTTGCCCTGCACTTCTGTAGCACAATTCTATTAGTGAAATACTTTAGAAAACTTGTAATTCATATTATTTCTTGTTATTACAAAGAGCATCAGGGATGCACTGTTTCACCAGGAGAAATAGAAAAGCTGGCTTGTTTAGCCAGAAGTCACTTGGATGCCAGCATTGGGAGATCACAAACCCCCTTCTTCACTTCTCAGGCTCAGTCCCAAGCCTCTAAGCAAGGCTTGTCTGCAAACAAAACGTGCAGTACATTATGTTCTGCAGGAGACACTAAAGCTCCTGGGTTTGTTGATGGCAGTTATAATACCTCTTTCCACCTGCCATACTCACCAGCATTTGGCAGCCAGCTTGGGCCCTTTGAACAATTATTTTACTTGATTAAAAAGAAATAAATTAAAAGTTAAGTTGGGAGCTCTTCAGTTGTTTCCAATTTGATATCTTAAGTGAAAGTAAAACTTGAAAGAAACTCCCCCCAAGCTTTGTTAAGTATAGTGACCAGATTAGAAGAAAAGTGTGTTACTTTTCTTTGAAGTCCAGTGTCTAAGCCTTTGTGGAATATTGAAAATGAATTTCAAAGGGAGATTTTATTCCCCTTTTTGCTTGTCCTGAATTTCTACTGCTGTCTCCTTCCTCTATGTTCCATTTTGCATTCTCTCCTTGGGAATGATACATTCTTTTTTTTTTCTTTAAGATTTTATTTATTTATTTGACAGAGAGACAGCCATCGAGAGAGGGAACACAAGCAGGGGGTGTAGGAGAGGAAGAAGCAGGCTCATAGCAGAGGAGCCTGATGTGGGGCTCGATCCCACAATGCCGGGATCACGCCCTGAGCCGAAGGCAGGCGCTTAACCACTGTGCCACCCAGGCGCCCCGGGAATGATACATTCTTAAACATGCTTATTTGTGCATTCATGCATTTATTCATTCACTGAAGATCTATTATTGTTTCGCTATCATGTATCAGGCCCTAGGAACTGAGGGCCTAACATTGAGCAAACACAAGTAAGGACCCTGCTCTTAAAAAGCAGGGGAGATGGTAACTAATCAAATTATCCCTTCAGTGAATGTATAATCACAAACTGAGACTCAGGCTGTGAAAGAAAAACCTGACTTGGGTATGGGGAAGTCTCCATGGTGGATAGGAGATGGAACATTGGTGAAAAATTCTTTAAGGAATTACTTTGGAGCAGAGATCTGATGGATAGCAGTAAAGTAGGCCTAAGGGGTAAAAGGGTGACAGTTAAGAAGGAGGAGGAGCATATTCCAGGCTAAAGAAAATAGCGTGTGTGAATATCCTGTGGCAGAAGGAAGTATGGATAACTGAAAGTAGGTTTAATATCTGAAACAGAGAGAAAAGGAACTATGCATGATGAGGATAGGGAGCTAGAAAAGAAGATGATTCAGGAGATGTTTGAGAGGTGAAAAATAAAAGAAATGGATACATGTGGGAATGGGGGAGTGAATATTGTCCAGGTAGTTTCTAGTTCTCTGCTTTGAGTTGTAAGATAAATGAGACTACCACACCACCTACACAGTTCTGTGACCACATAGGCTGGTTTGACCATCAACATTCCACTCCAGCATTCTAAGAATGGCCCTCCATGTGGCTAAATCGATGGACAATTTCAGGGATTACTTACTTGACCTCTCAATATTTGATAATTGAGATCACCTTCTTGAAACTTTCTCTTCTTCCAGCCTCTATTGCATCAAAGTATTGTGGGTAACCTTCTCTATCCCTGACCTCTTTTCTAAGACTCATGGGAGGATTATCCTCTTCTAGCAGCCTAATAAATATGGGTGTCTCAGGTACCTTTCTAAGAACATTTGCTCCTTACACAGTCACATCCTATTACCATTGAAAAGCTAGTAACTCTAATATTCTGTCTCTGAATTTCTCTGTCTCGAAAGTGTTTACACAGGAGTTGCATGACCATCTGTCAGAGGGAAAAGTGAATGAAAATTAGACAGTGACCTTTATCCCCCACTGAGAGCTAGGATACACAGTGACATGATATTACAATTAACTATGTGAACTATGTATAAACAATGAATGTGTGGCAATGGAAATCTCATCAAACATCAAAGTTTGCTTCATATTCTTGAGAAATCATATCACAGGTAAATAGCTGTGTGAGAATTCCATGGTGACAGCCTGAATGATGTGTGATGAACAGCTGTCCAAATAGTGAGCTCATTCATAGCAACAATAGCATTTCAGTTATCTAAAATGACTGAGAGGACAACTAGTGCTGCTGGGATTTCAAATAAAACTTGATATCAGAATGTTGAAATAGAGCATGCTCTGGTATTCAATACTTTTTAAAAAATATTTTTATTTATTTGAGAGAGAGAGGAGAGAGAGTGAGCATAAGCAGAGGGAGGGGCAGAGGGACAATCAGACTCCCCGCTGAATGTGGAGTCTGCTGCAGGGCTTGATCCCAGGACCCTGGGATCATGACCTGAGCTGAAGTCAGATTCTTAATGGACTGAGCCACCTAGGTGCCCCTATGGTATTCAATACTTTTAAAATACAGTCTCTTTACAAGATCAGAACAAAACAATGATGAAAAGCAGAGTTGAGCAGATAGCATGGTAGGCTGACTGAAAAGTCATTGAGAATACCACAAATCCCCAAATAAAGTCATTGAGAATACCACAAATCCCCAAATATCTTTTTTTATAACTGTCCTTGGCTCTATCATTAGTGAGTCATTTTTTGGGGTTAAGCATGCTCATCTCCCTGACCTTGATGGAAAGTGAGGGACAGAACTAGCCTAACTGGCAGGGTTCTACAGGGCCAGATTCCAAAATAGAGTGTTTGTTTGTTTGTTTGTTTAAAATTCAATTAGCCAACATACAGTACATCATTAGTTTTTAATAAATGTTCAATGACATCATTAGGTTTTGATATAATGTTCAATGATTCATTTCTCACTTAAGACCATAGCTTAGGGAGTGAAGGGTACCATGTTTTGTTTTGTTTTGTTTTGTTTTTCTTTTTAAGATTTTATTTATTTACTTGAAAGAGAGAGAGAGTGAATGAGAGAGGGAGGGAGAATCTGAAGCAAACTCCACACTGAGCATGCCCAACACAGGGCTTGATCCCACAACTTCGAGATCATGACCTAGGCCAAAACCAAAAGTTGGGTGCTTAACTGACTGACCCACCCAGACATCTCGGGTACCATGTTCTATGTCATGTGAAAGGGTAGAACCAAAGTTCAGCAAATAGAAAGGATGACAGGAACATACAAAATTGGTATACAAAACTTGAATTAGGAACCAGGAAGAGGATAAAAAACATCAACTGCATGGAAACAATGTTAATTAGTTTAGGAATCATCTGACCAGGCTTTGTTGTCTACGGTTTGTTGTTGTTGTTGTTGTTGTTGTTGTTTTAAACAATCCAGATAGAGCAGTACATTTAGTCAAGTTTGAAAAGTCTGGAATGAACACACATCTTAGAGGCAGAAGGACTGGTGAGAAGGAGAGAGGGTCACGTGAAAGGCACTGATATAAAATACATAAATAAAATCATTCTTTTTAAATTTATCTTTTGCAGTTATTAGATACAGTATCATTGATGATTTCAATGATATAGTTTATTTTTTTTCCAAATTTATTCATTTGACAGAGAGAGAGAGCATGAGCAGGGGAAGGGACAGAGGGAGAGAATCCCAAGCAGATTCCCTGCTAAACATGGAGCCTGACATGGGGCTCAGTCCCACGACCCCAAGATCATGACCAGAGACAACAACAAGAGTCAGATGCCCAACCAATTTAGCCACCCAGGTACCCCAGTTTAATTTTTTATAAAAATGAAAGAATATTGTGTCCTGGCCTTTTTCTTTTAACAAACTTATGAATTTTCCTGAGTGCCTTTGGTCCCATTTGTTTAGGGTAATTTAGACTGATCTCATGGACTTGGGTAAGAATGTAGTACAATATCAATAAACAGTCATTTCAATGCAGGAACTTTTGTCAATACTTTTAATTCAGGGTGACATAAAACAGCACACACATAGCTCTACTTAATAGTCTCCCTGTCATTGGGTGGTTTGAGTATGTTTCTTCTCCTTGTTTGATTTTGTTTTCCTATCTATACAATAGATGATTAAAGAGTGGGATCAGAATTCACAAACTGCTGACCTATAAACTAAAGCCAATAGACAGTTAGTTTGGTCAAGGCAATGTTGTTGTTATTGTTTGTTTTTCATCTTGTTTTAATGAGTTCTAATGCCTTTAGGGAGGGCATACATACTCACGTTTGCCTGGGGACCTACCAACCTGCCCAACCACTGAGTTATATCAATATTCTATGTTTGTATTTTCTGCATGAGTCTTGAAAATGCTTTAGTTTGTGACTTTCAGATTAGACGTTTTGTCAAATTTCTTTAGGCTCCTAAGGTTTTAATTCTGTAAAACCTCTTAAGAGACTAACTGCTCTTTCCCACCCTGTGCTGGTAGAGAGACAGATGAACTGGAAGGGAATTCATACATGGTCAAGCCTACCTGATGGCTCCAGGCCTTCTCCACGCACTATCTCATTTAATCAAAGCACTCCAGTGACATAGATATTATCATACCCATTTTTAAGGTTACAAAATAAGCTTAGAGAAGAGAACATTTTGCCCATTGTCAAATGCTTATTATTTGTGGAAATCAGGTTTAAGACTGTTTTGTCTCTAGGTTCAAGAACTGTTTGTCTCTAGGTTCAAGAACTGTTTGTGTCTAAGATCTTCCTAGGTCCTAATTTCTCTTAGTGGGCAGAAACTTTCCAAAAGGATCTCTTGAATAATGAAGCTTTACACAGACTTTGAAATGTTGTCAAAGTTAGATATACAAAGATGTCAGATGTCCAAATATCTCAAACAACTTTACAAAATATTATATTTGCATGCTGCTTTCTTTGATTAGTAGGGAGTTGCCTTCATGCTGTGCTCGGAAACATAACTGACTTCCTAAAATGCCACACAGAATTTAGGAATATTGTTAGAAGAAATTTAGCTTTCATTTACATATTGATGTCGCTTTGGAAAATATGTCACAAGTCACTCAAATTAGAAATGGAAAGAGGTTTTATTTCTATCCCTTAACTTTTTTTTTCATTTTGTCACAGAATGCTAGCTATTTCATGAATTTGAATTTGTTTGCATAAAACATCACTAAAGCTCCACTTGCCTTAATCTGGAAAATAGTACTTGATTATTTAGAAAATTAATCTGACACAAAACAGTTCTGGTAGTGATAATTTCAAGTCTGTCTGACTAAAGGAAGACAGACTGTTAGGATGATCATTGAGTAGAAAACTTTTAGCTGTGCTATATATTCAATTGAGAGTTTTGTGAAATTTAAGTCTACTCATATAAACAGAACTTTTGTGATTAGGATGATTTCCACATTATGTTAGTCACTGAATTGGCTTACAATAAACATGGTATCCAGCAAATGTCCAGAAGAATATCTGTCTTTAAAAGGGAAAAAAAGAGAAAGATGATCCATTAAAAAATAAAGAAAAGAGTATTTGGGGCATGTTTTTGTAAATTTTTAAACTTTGGATTAACCAGCATTCATCTGGTTTGACCAAAAGATTGAGCCAATAATTTCTAATTATTAAAATTTACTTAAAAGAAACAGTGCTCAAATTTACAGATAGAGATTTTCTTCAGTGCTGTGCAAATTATTAGAAGACATGTCAAAGTGATTAGATTGCTGAATCGTACTTTCTGTGAGTGGAACTTGGAGATGGGAGGGGGTGCGGAAACTCCTGCCCTTTTCAAATAATTCACGGATGTGCTAATTGTATGTCAGATATGAAAGCTAAAGCCTTGTGACCTTCAAGACAACAAAAGCCCTTTTCAAGTAAGCCATTTTCATATACATTAATAAAGTGAACAATGCCCTTCCACAGCTAAATAATGTATGGCTTTTATTTCATTATATGTAAATGCAAATCATGGAATTGTTTCACTGTTCACTTATTAAAAGTAATGCTACAAAAGCAGACTATAAATCCACTTAAGTTACATTTTGTGGTACTCTACAATTGTGATCCAAGGATATATTTGTGTTTGCTTCCATTGTCTTCAGCTGTGTGGTTTTCTGCAACTGGATGTATTTTGGATTTAAGTAGTAAAATCTGCAATGTGTTGAAGCATATAATAACCAACAGAGACATACGGAAGGTTAAGAAAATGATGGAAAAGCTATTTCCTTGCAATGACGAAGACAATGACATAACTTGTAGATCAGGGGAAACATTGCCACTGGACACATTCACCTGCTAGCAAGAACAACGCTGAATAAGAGTGAGGGTCAAAGGAAGAAGAAGGAATCCCATGCTCTTCTTCATGGCTCTTTCATGGTATAAAGAAAGTATCTGTAAATATTGGACTTAGGTAATGGACATTAAGGTGACTATTTAAGAGAGCACCCATTTCACTGGAAAGCAGTGCAAGTTTCAAAAGGAGTAATGTATAAAGGAATTTGGGTGTTACTAATGCTTGAATCAAATTGCTGAAATGTCAAACAGTGCCCATGAAGTTGTAGTAGAAAAGCAAGAAGAGGAAGAAGAATTTAATTATCTTGTATTTGTCTAGCTTTGTAACATATTTGATGCTGAATAAAACATGAGTAAAGATATAGTCACGCTTAATGCAATTTAGTATGCATGGTAGACTGTTGGGGAATGAAAAAAATAATAAAACAATTACAAACTTAAAAAAAATTATAATCGATGAGATTCCAAGAACCTATTAGCATTCAATCCAAAGATAAACTGTTTTTTTTTTCCCCAGTCCTATAGGAAACCATAATAGTTAGCATCTTATTATGGGTTAGATGTTGATACCAAGAGACTGGATAGGGGGCGCCTGGGTGGCACAGCGGTTAAGCGTCTGCCTTTGGCTCAGGGCGTGATCCCGGCGTTATGGGATCGAGCCCCACATCAGGCTCCTCCGCCATGAGCCTGCTTCTTCCTCTCCCACTCCCTGCTTGTGTTCCCTCTCTCGCTGGCTGTCTCTCTATCTCTGTCAAATAAATAAATAAAATCTTTAAAAAAAAGAGAGAGACTGGATAGGGTTGAGTGATTCACTCATCTGTCTTCCGTTTTGTTTTCAAGAATTTTCTAGAGTCCTTTGTTGTTAATTGTTTTAATAGATTCTCTGAGTCCTTCCATAAAACAGATAGCAGTGACATTTATGAGAATGCCGTTGTTTATCACTGAGATTTTTCAATGAATATGTACATGCTCTAAGTTATTTAGGATAACAAATGTTTCTGCATTTCCTTAATAATCTGAAATACTTTCCATTATTTTGGATTCTATTTAAGGTGGCAAATCTTGCTTGTTCTATGTCAACAAATGAAGATGGAATTAAAATTGTCAAAATTGCGGCCGGTCACCTGGAAACCTTGTGTCCACAGGTATGATAATTAAGTTGCTGTCTCTTTCATTAAACTAACTATAAAAATTATATTTAATACTCTGGACCTTTATATATATGAAAATATATTCAGATATTTATTTTAAACACAAAAGATGACTTGTCCTAAGGTCAGGGTTTATTCTTTACTAAGCACAAGTTTTTTCTTTACTTAGCACCTGGTTCTTGTAACATTCCCTAAGGGACCATATCAGAATTTTGTGAGAGAAAGGTGCAGTGTGAAATCAAAGCAGGGCTTTGTCCAACAATTTTATTTTTAGTCTTATTAATTTTGAAATCTCAGAATATGAAAGGAATGACTTCTTTTCCCCTCTTTTATTCAAAGAAGACATGAGTTTGAAAAAAGCCAGGACATTTTTTCTTGTCTGCATTTCAGGAAGTTTTTGTTTGTTTGTTATCTGAGAAGCAACATATCTTTAGGGAATTATTTCTAGGATAGTGTCTTGAACCATAAATCAGTATACACCTAAGGGCAATCTTAAATACCTTGTCTTAGAATAATCAAGAGAAAATATGGATAATTACTTCCTCATAAAGGTCACAAATGTTGTAAGGATGTGAAATATAGCAATGATTAGAGACTTCAAGTAGCTGGATATCTGCTGAGATTCTCATCTTTCTAAAAGTGGTGTATGTGTTAAATTCTTGATTTGCCTTGCCAATAATTTCATCTCTAAGAATATTGAGGAAACAGTAAGGGAGACTCTCCCTTTGAACTTAATGTGGATTAACAAGTAAAAACTGGCTGGAGAAGTGGAGTCCAGAGTACCTGCAACTGAGATCTCACAACTGATGTCAGTTTTCTGTGAGATCTCACAAGGAACCAAAATACTGCACTGGGGTCCCTAAAGTGGTTTAATCATTTATACTCCCCTCCACAGTTAGGAGAGTTCGCATTTCTCTGTACTGTGGATTGGATTTGATGCTTTTAAAATGTCTTTTGAATCTGAAGAGTAGTAAATATATCTCATTGGTTTTAATTTATAATTTTCTGATTACTAAAGGGAACATTTTTCAAATGTTCTTTAACCATTTGGTTTTCTAATTCCGTAAATTGCCTAAATCCTTTGCTACTTTTAGTTAGGTTGTCTTTTGTTGTTGTTATTACATTGCTCAGGTTTGTTAAAAATACCTTCTGTTGACTATAGCTTTTCTTTTAATTTTTAAAATAATGCTTTGATCATTGAAGATTTTAGGAACTTTAATGATCCATCTTTTAATTCCTTTGATAGATATTTATTGAGCATTTACCCTGTATAATGATTTGTTGGTTTGTGCCTCGTTAAGAAATTCTCCTAACAAACATGTTATATAGTTTTCACATTTCCTTTTACAAAAGGCTGAAGTATCTTTATTTAACATTTAGATCTTTACTTCATCTAAAATTTATTTTTATGGCTAACCTGAGGTAGGGATTTTTTTTTTTTTTACAGTGCTAACCAATGGGCCACCATCATGTGTTAAATAGTTGATCCTTTCCCAGTTAGTGTAAAATGCTATCATTCTTTCACACACATGCACACACTTTTTAAAAAATTTCTATTGTTTTATATATATTTGTATACACATATGTTATATACTATCCATATTTGTAACATATGCATACATCTACATGTTTTATATAATGCATTATAAATGTATAATACATATTTTTCAAATGTATAATTTATTTACTAGTATTCCATATGTAAATATAGGTTGATAGGTAAATTGAAATACATTTCAAAGTATAAAAGCTTCTGGGCTCTCTGTTCTGTTCCACTGGTCTATTTCTTTATACCTGCACCAGTATTGCAGTGTCTTAATTTTGGTTTTATACTAAATCTGATATCTCTAGGCAAATTGGCTCACCTCGGGTTTTTTTGTTGTTATTGGTGGTGGTTTTTTGTTTGCTTGTTTATTGCTCTTCTTACTTTTTTGCTTGTCCATATAACTTTTAGGATCGACTTATCAAGTTCCATGAAAGTACATTAAAATTTTTATTGAAATTGTTAAAATGTCTTTGAATTTTAGATTATTTCAGGCATATGGCTCTTTAAGATATTGAATCTTTCCATTAATAAATATTTTATTTGTAAATGTTATTTTAAATGTTATATGCATCTCCATAATCAATCTTTTTTTTAAATGTCCTTCAGGGGCTCTTTAGATTTTTATTATTTATTACAATCGCTTCCATGACTACATGCTGTTGGCTTCTAAAATTTTCTCTCCAGGCCATATCTCTCCCCTACAGAACACACTTAGATATAATATAGTCTTGGCATTTGCTCTTTGACATCTAGAAGACATCTAAAACTTTAGCCGAAATGGAAGTCCTGATTGTTCGATTCCCATCTCATTCTGCTACTTCTTCAGTCTTACTGATTTTAGTTAATGGCATGGCTATTTGCCTGGTTGCTCTGGGGGAAAACCTGGAAGTTTTCCTTTCTTCATTCAGTAAATATTTATTGAACATGTGCTATGTGGTAGGTATTCTTTAGGTATCTGGAGGGTAAATAGTAAAGAAAACAAATAGACGAAAATCCTTGTTCTTGTGAAGTTTATATCTTAATGATATCTAATGGCTGTTTTTCCTATTGAATCCATTAACTAGTCCTATCAATTTCACCCAAAATATTTATCTTGAATCTATATTCTTTTCTCCAGCTTATCTGTCAGCATCTCAGCCTATACTACCATCATCTCTGTCTTGGACCACAGAAACATTTTATATGGTTTCCATGCTTACATTTATATCTCTTTAACCTACTTTCTATCTAAAAGCCAAAGTAAATTTTAAAGATGTTTATAATAGTAATTGCTTTTCTTAGCTTTTACAGTAAAATTCAAACATATTTTATGTCTTATTCAGACTTATATAAACTTCCTAATGCCTGACTTCCAGCCCCACCCTGAATTATTTCCCTTTTCATTCATTAGGTCTCTGCATATTGGCCTTTCTGTTTCTAGAATACAGTACATTCCTGTTCCTTCCCATCTGAGGGAGTTTGCACATGATAATTTCCCAGTGCTTTTTTCCCCATATGGCCAGCTTCTGTTATGTTCATTTTGTAAGGACTCAGCTCAAATATCATTTTTTTCAGAGATCAATCTCCCTAAGTCACTCCTCCAGCGTATACCCCATTATGTCACCATATTTATTTCTTTTAGAGTCTCTATCTATCACAACCTGAAATTATATTTTATATTATTTTGTTACTTTCATTGTACATTTTCCACCCTCAAACATAAAATTCATTAAGGCAATGACTTAGTCTTTTCACTACTTGTAGCCTCTGTACCTAGCAGAGATGCAGCATATATAAGCCGCATATAAATGAATGATGGTTTCTAGAATGATAAATCATTCTATATTTATAAAGGCCAGCAAGGTTTTTGGCAACACCTTTTATGATACTTTTCCTAACATGGTGTGTCTTCTTTTTGACAACATGGAAAAAAGTTACAGTATAATTAATTTGAGTTGTAGCTCATGAAAAAAAAAGTCCTAAAATGGCTGAGTAATGTATAGTCACTAACCAGGGGTGAGCTCTGTGCTGGTGGGCTGCAGCGATCTGTTCTTGGTTTAGTTCATTCCAGTGCTCCCCTAATGATTTGGATAAGACTATAAAATAATATTCTTAAAATTTCAGTTAAAAATAAGAGAATAAAGGGCATATATTAGCTGAAAGAATCTAGTCACGAAGAATCTGGATATTCTAGAGTATGGACTAAATCTCAGTATCTGGATGAAATGTAATAGGTATAAATACTAAACTATATTGGGCACTATGAAACAAGTTGCAAAATAGAAAATGGAAGAATTATGGCTTAGCAAAAATTTACCTTCCCAAAAGCCAAGAGATTTTAGTTGATAGTAATCTTACTGTGAATCAACAGTGCAATATAGCTGTCAGAAAAATACCTAATATGATTTAACATCTTTTCATCAAAGAATAAATTCTAAAACTTATTCTCAACCTTCTCTGTACTTCAAAATTATTTTTTAAACTGTACATATTTTAATATAGTGCATCCTGAAATTCAGAATTAGTAGGTCTGGAGTACAACCCAGTGGTGTGTGTGTGTGTAGGGGTGCATGTGTGTATGAGTGCCCATCTCCGTGAGCTCTACTTTCTCAATAGCTATTGAAATAAAGCATGCATATACATTTACGTCCACTAATTGGACTTCCAGCAATTTATGGTATAGCTATATATGCACACGTGCACAGAAGTCTAAAAGTAAGGTTTTTGTGCAGCTTGACTTATAATAACAAAAGCTGGAGCCAACCTACATGCCTGTTAGCAGAGAATGTTAAGAACTGTGTCAAGTAGTAAGTCGGCTCAATGTATGTTTTGTTATGGAAGATACCCAAGATAAGTGAAAAAGGCAAATTTCAAATGAGTATGTATATTATCCCATTTATGTGGGGGGAAAAAAGGAGATAGATTGAGCCATATGTTTGTGTAGTCATAGGAAAATTTTCAAAAAATATTCTCATGAGAATTTTAATAGTAGTTACTTCCGGGAAAGTGAGACTGGAGACAAAGAACAAGGGGGATGGTTTTAGGGTCCATTTTATTTCTTTCAGAACTCTCAATTTAACCAGAAATAGGTATTGTATTACTTTCTAAATAAAACACAACCAATTAAAAATACTGCTAGATTGATTCTGAGTAAGTAGGCTGAGAGCACACAGGGTCAAGAGGAGCTGGTAGGGCAACATTTAATTCCTGTTTGTTAAAAACGATTGAACTCACTGAGGTGTCAGTGAATTGGATCATCCTGGCTCTTACTGTGCCTCGAGGACTACAGCTATAGTGCTTTGCCATGTATATGTGTCACATTTAAAAAAGAATTGTCACTTGGAGCATATTTAGCAGAAGATATTAGAAACAGTGACACGACTTGAAACTATGTCATATGAAAAACTCATAAAAGCAATAGGGAATTTCTAGGAGGGAAAAAGGAAGACTCTGAGAAACATGGTCACTGTCATCAAATTTTTAAAAGGCTATGATGCAAAAGACTTGTTCTGAAGATTCCTGAGGCATAGAGCAACAGTCTATGAGTAGGAGCTATAAGGATACAAGCTTCATCTCAATATAGAATGAGAGATGCTCTCTAACGGAGCTATCCTGAAAGGAATTGGACTTTGTTGAGGAGGAGTTTGGGCTTTCTCAATGCCGCAGACATTCAAACACAAGGAGACTGACTATTCAACCAAGCTATTATAAAGGGAGTACAAGCCTTGGGTGAGAAGTTTGCCCTCAAGCCTCTTAATGCCAGTCCTGAGATCCTCTAATGGATCTTTTATATAAAGAAGAGAAATGTGATCTGAATGATGGCATTTCTGAAATAGCATATCTGTTTGAACTCAACCTGGTAGAAAGATAAAGCTATCTATAGGACTTAACGCTTATTCTATTTTAAAAAAGGCCTTGGAAGGATATTTTAAAAGTAAACATTTTATATTTGCATATGGCACAAAAATGAGAAAGATAGAATTCAAGGTTCTAAAATAAGTTGATAATTCGGACTGATCTTTCAAAGCTCATAAACTAAATTTAATAAGGGGAAATATAAAGTCAGGACCTTAGGTTAAATAAAATCTATTGTACGAGTAGAGAGGGAAAACATTGCTTACCAAAAGCACTTGGAGCATCAGGAATTGAGAGGGGCATTTGCTATCTAGTTCAATGAGCTCAAACACTGGTCCATGAAAGCATTTTCATGGCGTATGTTGAAATTAGGTCGGTAATAATCAGCTTTTTCATAAAGTAAAACTTATTCAGCTTTTTATTAGAGACTGATGTACTTTCTACTTGTTTGATATTCATCAAAAACATTTGATTTATGAAATAATAATGAAAGTGGATAGTAACGTTTCATATGGTTATTTCTTTACTTGGCAAAACAGAAATTTCCCAACCCTGTGTCAGTTACTTCCCTTTCCTTTTACTTTACTTCTTTCAAAATTATTTGTGGCCTGAAAAATCCAGAAAATTTAAAATACTAATTTAGGTAACTATATGTCAGTAGCATGACATGGGGGCCATCTTATAGCTTTAAAATGATTATGATACTTAGCTTGTGAAATAGGGGGAAATTTCCAGTGTACTTGGTTTGGGGTTGTCCATATCTAGAATACCATGGTCAGTTCAGGCCCTGAAATTCAAGGACTAAGCAGAACAAGAATGAATTGTTTAAGTGTAGTGAATTATTACCTAACCCGAGGAAGTATTTAACCAAAGCCAAATAGGCTATGCCTTGTCAAAGATGTTAGAAATAGAATTTCATTATTGGGGTGGTAGAGGTATTAGATATTATGGGTTTTTTTTTGTTTGTTGGTTGGTTGGTTTTTGGTTTTTTGGTAAGATTTTTTGAATTAATAAAAATATGGTGAAAACCTAGGATATTTTTCCTGTGGTGAATACACTTATACTCAATTAGGCAGACTCTCACAAGTGCTTAGATTTTCCAAAATCAAGTGAAGTTTTCTAATGACTGTCATGTTTGAATCAATATCTAATACAGCTTTGTTATATCTTCTGTTTATCCCACTCATCAAATGCTATGTTATGTGATGACTTGACAGATCTAAACGTGTAAAGGCATCTGGTTTATTTTCAGTGATGTGCTTGGGAATATATTTTTACAAGTTACCTATTGTAAATCAATAATTACTTTCTAAAAGGTTTGTATATTGAGAGTGTTAAAAAGCAGAGACAAAAGTCAAGTTTGCTCCAGACATAGAAGCTTGGGAAGTGTAAAAAGAACAAAGTACTTTGTCAAAAATGTAACCTCCCTGAGGGTAGGAAGTTTGCAGCCACCAATGTAGCCTAAAGATAATGCCTGACACATAGTAGGTACTGAGCACATATTTATGAAGTGAATGATTCTATCCAAATGGACATATTTTGTGTTTTAGACACAGGGAGGTGGATGCTTAAAGTCAGCAGTATGCATCTTCCTTTTTTTGTTCTCTGAGAGGTATAGAAACTCCCAGCTTCTAAGCAAAGTCATAAAAGGTCCCCATATGACACTATCTCTTTGAAGTACAAATCATGTGAAGTGACTGGCATTATCTCCCCCTGCAAGGATGGGTTTGTTTTGTTATAATAGCAGCTTGTTCTGATTAAATTTTGATGTGTTACTCTATTCAGGACACACTTCAGTAAGGGTATCGGGCTATCTCTTTCAAATGAAAAACATCCTAATTTGTATGGGATTCTGTTTGTTTGTTTTTGTGATCAAGAAGCTGTCATATCTATGAATTGAAAGCACTTAATTTTCTTAGAATCATGCTCTGGGGAAGCAGATATGTTTTCTTTCATTTTCTATAGATGATGATGATGATGGATGTTTTGTTTGCAACCAAACAATATAGGACTCAATGAGTCAATTTGAAATAATCATATTCTTTAAGAATCCCAGAGTGTGCCTATGAATGTTGTGACAGGCTTTTTACAATTATGCCTAATTTATTTCTTTTCTCTTAAGAGAATGGCAAAAAAAAAAAAACCCGAAAAACAAAAAACAAAAACAAAAAATACCTCTAAGATTTTGGAGACCAAGAGTCATATAAGACTATAAAAAGGCTAAAATGATCATTTTTTTAAGAAGCTGATTATGATTGAATGGTTGATTCTCAAGACTGTCTAGGGCGATTTCAGACTGGAGCTCAGGATCAGTCTCTTCCTGGGGGTGCCATGATATTTATTTGGGGAGACTGTGATTGAGTGCAGCTATGAACACAGTTGCTTTCCAAGCTGTAAATTAAGCTCTGTGTTATTGTACTATCATTGTTTTGCATCCTGTCCCAATGATGCAGTCAGCCACTCCCTTCCACTCACTCCAAGGATCTCTTCATTCAATAAATATTTGCTGACCACCTACTTGGAGAACCCATGAATCTAGGGTGGGCCAGGGGCAGGAATTAGGGATTCATAGGGTACCCAGCAGAGCCAGTCTGAGGAATAAGTTCTGAGTTCATTGAGAAGGGGCTTTATCTAAGAAAATCTGAGGTGTTGTGCCCTAGAAGAAGAGACAGAGTTGTGGGAGAGAAGTAACAGACATTAAATTCAAGCGGGAGAGTGAGGTCACAAATTGGATAATGACTTGACATAAGTAGCCAGGACTGAATATGATTTAGTATGAAGACTGAGGCAAGAATTTCTAAAATAATCACAAAACAGAGACTATGCTGGAGCCCTCATTTACACTCACAGTGTGTGCTGTGTAGTAAGTATATGAGCATAAATAACGTGTCCCAGTCCAGACAATGTTCTAGTCATGGAGCAAAACAAAGATGGAGCTTTGCTTACATTGTTTCCAATGAGAAGGGAAAATATATCATCCAGGTAAAAATGAAAATGGTATTAGAGAAGACTATTTTGAAATGCTGTGGGAGTTAAAGACTCAACACCAGTTAGGGGATTCAGGGAGGGCTCTCAGAAAAGTGACATTCTATAGGCCTTAAAGGATAAGGAAGGACATTGGGAAAATATGAAAAGGGCATTCTAGGCAAAGGAGATGGAAAAGCATATAACAGAAATTTTAAAAATGAGTAACTGAATCTGTGTAAGCTACATTGTTTCTTAACAGGAAAGCTCTTGACATTTTGGGTGAAATAATTCTTTGTTGTGTGAGACACAACGGTAGGGATCTGCCTGCCAGAAAATTCAGAATCTAGGGCGCCAAATACACAACCACCACCTCCCAGCTCAGTCTCTGTGATAACAGAAAATGCCTCCACACATTTCCAAGTTCTTCCTAGGGGATACTGCCCCATGTGAGAACAAGTGGGAGGCCATGGGCTGTGGAAAAGGAAGATGTTGTATACATAATTGAAATATAGGCCTTAGCCGTTACTGCCAAGTGAAGGAATTTAGATTTGGAATTTAGTAGAGGATGGGAAGTCATTATAGATTTTGAGTAGAAGAATGACATTATCACAGCTGTGCTCCCTGGTAAATAATCTGGAAACTGTGTCAACTGAATGGAAAATGCTATAGGCAGGACCAGTGAAGAAATTGTAGAGTATTATATACAAAAGTCAGAATTTGAATATGAGACACAGGAATAAAAATTTATGAGAGGACAGATTGTAAATAGACAATATAAATTGACTAGAAATTGAAAACAACATGAGATTATGGTAATGATGGAGGCAAAAAAGGGTAAGAGGGCTTATTTAGCCTAGCACCTGGGAAGGTTATGGTTTTTTTAGGAGAAATTGGAAATATGATGAAAGAGGAGTCACTTTAGGACAAAATTAATATATTTAAAGCTCTACCAAAATATTCAGGTAGCACTTTAAATATATTTAAGTTACTCTCAAATTAAAGTTAAGATTATAGCAAATACAGTTAAGAAGTTGAGATGTAATAGATATGGTGGGATGCATATAGAGATGATGATTGGAACAGTTTCATGTAGGGCAGGATTGCTAAAGAGCAAGAGAAAATTAAAGGGTCAAAAGCAGAACCTTAAGAAAATACATTTAGGAGAGAAGAGGAGGAACCTGTGAAAGAACAATCATGGAAGTAGGAAGAAAGGCAGGAACATGTGGCTGGGCGGGAGCCTTGCAAGTGCAACATGTCAGCATGGTGGACAGCAATGGTCATGCTCCAGAGAGGTCCAGTGGGATGAGTATGGCAAGTCTCAAGTGGAGTTGGAAATTAGGAAGTCAGTGTGAGCTTAACAAAGAGGTTGTGGTGGCATCATTGAAAAGGAAAGATTTTATTTCCCTGTGAATTAAAAAGTAAACATAACTGTAGAAAAGAAAAACACTGGAGAGTCCCACTTCACAGAGTTTTACCACAGAATCCTACCATAGCTTTACTACCCGTTATTTTTCTACTACCAGTTATGTATATACTATCAGTTATATTGTTTTCATCTCCAGAATCTATGCTGTCCATTAAGTTTTTAAGCAATTTAGCAGCTTTCTCTAAAGAATGTTTTCATTCAGATAGGTCAGGCTCATGGAGCTAAATATTAACGAGAGCTATCACAGATTTTTGAAAAGTAATAAATAAGACGTTCTAAATCTGCAGGTGATTAACACATGAATCTTAACTACCTAGATTTAGAAAAAATAGATTTTGGGCAAGGTTGTGATGAGCGCTGGGTGTTATATGCAACTAATGAATCATTGAACGCTTAAAAAATAATCTCTCATTTAAAACACTTATAGAAGGTATGTATCAAATTAATTACCTCTGATGGCAAAATAAAATGTGATTTACATTTAAAAAAATAAATTAAATAAATAAAATAAAATAATAAGTTTAGAACTTCGGATATCACTATGCAATTCAGAAGGTAATATTAGTGCTGAAAATACTTGGGTGGTCACTAAATGGTTACTACTAAATGCCATTTTAAATGTGAGTCTAAAATGAAGTATCTATTGGTGCCAAGATATTTAACCAAATGGAGAATATCTATGACTGTTCCTCTCAAGAATTTTGCTTTGAGAATTAAATGAAAATTACCTATAACCAGATACCCTGAAAACTTCCATACCCTGTCATAACAACCTTACTGACTAAAGCATCTTATACAAATATAAGCAATAAGTCATACCGTTCTTGTGCTATGACCAAGGCTCCAAATTATAGTTCTATAACTAAAAGCTCTGAACTCTCATTGTATGTGTTGTAAATGACATTTCCACTGACCCCAATATTCCCATTTAGTTTCAGAGGGGTTTAATACATTCTGTCCAAGGGGAGCATTGTCCAATTCCAGATCTGCACTGAACCAAAAACTTAGGATTGGCAGTTGACTCCCAGTCTCTTGAACTATAGACTTGGTAGGACAATGAACTGGGGAAGTCAATTTTAAAAGAGCCATGGAAGAGCCTTAAGAATAAATGTGAAAAAAATATATATATGTAGACCAACAATTATTGCTTTTTTAATTTTATGGTTTCTGTTCTAAAGCTGCCTTTGCTGACAGTGTTCAATAAAATAAAATATGGTGTTATTTTGGGTCACCTAAGGAGAATGGGCTAAGGAGAATTAGAAATAAATTCAGCAGACATACCATTATCACATGTGCTCAGTATAAAAGACAGAGTGCAGAAGAAACCAGATCCACGGGAGTGAAACAGGACTATGTTGCGATCCAGAAGCTGCAAAATCATTGCTCCATGAGATAGAATGAGCTAGGCTGGAGAATTTATGAGAGTCAAAGTGTTGTTTCTAGTAAGTAGCAAGGGATCAATATGACATTGCATAGTTTATAGTTTTAAACATAAACTTAATCTTCGTTTTGTCCTACTCTTTTAGAAATAAAATCACTGTACTTATGCCACAAGAAAATTATACTGTTTGCTTAGTGTAAGACAACATAAGTTAAATACCTCACAAAATAACATACTTCCCCCCCACCAGTCCCTGTTCTCTGAAAGCTACATTCAAGTTCAGAATACTTCTGAACATATATATGCACATCACACCTTCTGTGCAGGGTACAGGTGTGCACTTGGTAACAAAGTCCATTGAGGAAGAGATGGCTATCTCTCCTGCATCTGGGATATGGCTGTTGCTTTACTGGGGTTATACTTAATTCTTGCAACAGTTTCATAATACAAGAATTATTAGACTATTTTTATTTTATTTTATTTTATATACCATTATTTTATGTATGTATTTATTTATTTATATTAAAGTAGGCTCCACACCCCGTGTGAAGCACAGTGCTGGGTTTGAACTCACAACCTTGAGATAAAACCTGAGCTGAGATCAAGAGTCAGGTGGTTAACCAACTGAGCCACACAGGTGCCGTTTGACTATTTTTATATATAAGAAGAAATTCAGAGATGTTAAGTTAGTTGCCCAAGGTTAGGAAACCAAAAAATAAATTCTTTAGGATTTGGATACTAATATTCTTGATTTTGGAGGAAGTATTTCAACAGTCACAGTTTTTATTCATGTTTCCGTAATCCTCTGAAGGACATAGGCTTTTTTTCTTTTTTTTTTTTCTATTTCTCCTTATTATAAAAAAGGTGATAAAGAAAATTTCCCAGGACGCTTTCTTTTTTTTTATTTAATAATATTTTTATTATATTATGTTAGTCACCATACAGTACATCCCTAGTTTTTGATGTAAAGTTCCATGATTCATTACTTGCGTATAACACCCAGTGCACCATGCAATACGTGCCCTCCTTAATACCCATCACCAGCCTATCCCATTCCCCCACCCCCCTCCCCTTATCTTGGAATTAACTTAACCAGAGATATAAAGGATCTATATTCTAGAAATTACAAATCACTCTTGAAAGACATTGAAGAAGACACAAAAAGATGGACAAACATTCCATGCTCATGGATTGGAAAAATTAACATACTTAAAATGTCTATGCTTCCCAGAGCATCCTACACTTTCAATGCCATCCCAATCAAAATACCAATGACATTTTTCAAAGAACTGGGACAAACAGACCTTAAATTTGTGTGGAACAAGAAAAGGCCCTGAATCGCCAAGGAATTGTTGAAAAGGAAAAACAAAGCTGGGGGCATCACGTTGCCAGATTTCAAGCTATACTACAAAGCTATGATCACAAAGACAGCATGGTACTGGCCCAAAAACAGACACATAGACCAATGGAACAGAATACAGAACCCAGAAATGGACCCTCGGCTCTTTGGGCAACTAATCTTTGACAAAGCAGGAAAAAAACATCCAGTGGAAAAAAGGCAGTCTCTTCAATAAATGGTGCTGGGAAAATTGGACAGCTACATGCAAAAGAATGAAACTTGACCACTCTCTCACACCATACACAAAGATAAACTCCAAATGGATGAAAGACCT